>NC_079874.1:10796235-10833735 GCF_023065955.2 Ursus arctos | reverse complement strand
ACCCCCTGTGTACGCCTGTAAGAAAAATTCCATGGGTGTTTGTGTGTGTTTCTTGTGTATGTGTGTGTCGGGAAAACGTTTGTGAGTGTGTGAGGGCAGTTCCAAGTGTTGATGGCTCTGCCGAGGCCCAGTGTGAGTGCTGTGTTGCGAGTGTGACAGTGTGTGTGTGTGTGTGTGTGTGTTTTCCGGTAACCATTGTGTATGCCTGTATGAAAAAGTCGATGGGTGTATTTGTGTGTTCTTGCGTATTGTGTTTCAGATCCACATTTGTGAGTGTGTGAGGGCAGTTCCAAGTGTTGATGTCTCTGCCGAGGTACAGAGTGAGTGCTGTGTTGTGAGTGTGAGAGTGTGTGTGTGTGTGTGTGTGTTTTCGGGTAACCATTGTGTATGCCTGTATGAAAAAGTCGATGGGTGTATTTGTGTGTTCTTGCGTATTGTGTTTCAGATCCACATTTGTGAGTGTGTGAGGGCAGTTCCAAGTGTTCACGAGTTTGCTGGATATCCAGTGTGAGTGTGTGTTGTGAGTGTGACAGTGTGTGTGCGTGTCTGTGTGTGTGTTTGCAGGAAACCAGTCTGTATGCCTATAAGAAAAATTCCATGGGTGTTTGTGTGTGTTTCTTCTGTATGTGTGTGTCGGGACCACATTTGTGAATATGTTAGGGCAGTTCCAAGTGTTGATGGCTCTGCTGGAGACCCAGTGAGAGTGCTGTGTTGTGAGTGTGATAGTGTGTGTGTGTCTCTGTGTGTGTGTGTGTTTGGGGGAACCCCACAGTGTATGCCTGTAAGAAAAAGTCGATGGGTGTTTGTGTGTGTTTCTTGTGTATGTGTGTGTCGGGACCACGTATGTGAGTATGTTGTGGCAGTTCCAAGTGCCAGTGTGAATGCTGTGTTGTGAGTGTGGCAGTGTGTGTTTCTGTGTGTGTTTGTGTTGGCGGGAAAACATTGTGTATGCCTGTAAGAATAAGTCGATGGATGTGTGTGTGAGTTTCATGTGTATGTGTGTGTCGTGACCACATTTGTCAATATTTTAGGGCAGTTCCAAGTGTTGATGGTTCTGCTGGATACCCATTGTGAGTGCTGTGTTGTAAGTGTGACTGTGTGTGTGTGTGTTCGCGGGAAACCGTTGTGTATGCCTGTAAGAAAAAGTCGATGTGTGTTTGTGTGTGTTTCTTGTGTAAATGTGTGTCGGGAAAACGTTTGTGAGTATGTTAGGGCAGTTCCAAGTGTTGATGGCTCTGCCGAGGCCCAGTGTGCGTACTGTGCTGTTAGTGTGACAGTGTGTGTGTGTGTGTGTGTGTGTTTGGGGAAACCCCACTCTGTCTTCCTGTAACAAAAAGTTGATGGGTGTTTGTGTGTGTTTCTTCTGTATGTGTGTGTCGGGACCACGTTTGTTTGTATGTTAGGGCAGATTCAAGTGCCAGTGTGAAGGCTGTGTTGTGAGTGTGATAGTGTGTGTGTGTGTGTTTGCGGAAACCATTGTGCATGACTGTAAGTAAAAGTCAATGGGAGTTTGTGTGTGTTTCTTGTGTATGTGTGTGTCGGGACCACGTTTGTGAGTATGTTAGGGCAGTTCCAAGTGTTGATGGCTATGCCGGGGACCCAGTGTGAGTGCTGTGTTGTGCGTGTGATAGTGTATGTGTGTGTGTGTGTGTGTGTTTTGCTGGATACCATTGTGTATGTCTGTAAGAAAAAGTCGTAGGGTGTTTTTGTGTGTTTCTTCTGCATGTGTGTTTCGGGACCACGTTTGTGAATATGTTAAGGTAATTCCAAGTGTTCATGGCTCTGCTGGAGATCCAATGTGAGTGCTCTGTCGTGAGTGTGACTTTTGTGTGTGTGTGTGTGTGTGTGTTTGCAGGAAACCATTGTGTATGCCTGCAAGAAAAAGTCGATGGGTGTTTGTGTGTGTTATTTGTATATGTGTGTGTCAGGACCATGTTTGTGATTATGTTAAAGCAGTTCCAAGTGTTGACGGCTGTGTTGGAGACCCAGTGTGAGTGCTGTGTTGTGAGTGTGATAGTGTGTGTGTGTCTGTGTGTGTTTCAGAACCCCCTGTGTACGCCTGTAAGAAAAACTCAATGGGTGTTTGTGTGTGTTTCTTGTGTATGTGTGTGTCGGGAAAACGTTTGTGAGTATGTTAGGGCAGTTCCAAGTGTTGATGGCTCTGCCGAGGCCCAGTGTGAGTGCTGTGTTGCGAGTGTGACACTGTGTGTGTGTGTGTGTGTGTTTTCCGGTAACCATTGTGTATGCCTGTATGAAAAAGTCGATGGGTGTGTTTGTGTGTTCTTGCGTATTGTGTTTCAGATCCACATTTGTGAGTGTGTGAGGGCAGTTCCAAGTGTTGATGGCTCTGCTGGATACGCACTGTGAGTGCTGTGTTGTGAGTGTGATAGTGTGTGTGTGTGTTGTTTGCGGGAAACCATTGTGTACGCCTGTAAGAAAATGTCGATGGGTGTTTGTGTGTTTCTTGTGTATGTCTGTGTTGGGAAAACGTTTGTGAGTATGTTAGGGCAGTTCCAAGTGTTGATGTCTCTGCCGAGGTACAAAGTGAGTGCTGTGTTGTGAGTGTGAGAGTGTGTGTGTGTGTGTGTGTGTGTTTTCAGGTAACCATTGTGTATGCCTGTATGAAAAAGTCGATGGGTGTATTTGTGTGTTCTTGCGTATTGTGTTTCAGATCCACATTTGTGAGTGTGTGAGGGCAGTTCCAAGTGTTGATGGCTCTGCCGAGGCCCAGTGTGAGTGCTGTATTGCGAGTGTGACAGTGTGTGTGTGTGTGTTTTCGGGTAACCATTGTGTATGCCTGTATGAAAAAGTCGATGGGTGTATTTGTGTGTTCTTGCGTATTGTGTTTCAGATCCACATTTGTGAGTGTGTGAGGGCAGTTCCAAGTGTTCATGAGTTTGCTGGATATCCAGTGTGAGTGTGTGTTGTGAGTGTGACAGTGTGTGTGCGTGTCTGTGTGTGTGTTTGCAGGAAACCAGTCTGTATGCCTATAAGAAAAATTCCATGGGTGTTTGTGTGTGTTTCTTCTGTATGTGTGTGTCGGGACCACATTTGTGAATATGTTAGGGCAGTTCCAAGTGTTGATGGCTCTGCTGGAGACCCAGTGAGAGTGCTGTGTTGTGAGTGTGACAGTGTGTGTGTGTCTCTGTGTGTGTGTGTGTTTGGGGGAACCCCACAGTGTATGCTTCTAAGAAAAAGTCGATGGGTGTTTGTGTGTGTTTCTTGTGTATGTGTGTGTCGGGACCACGTATGTGAGTATGTTGTGGCAGTTCCAAGTGCCAGTGTGAATGCTGTGTTGTGAGTGTGGCAGTGTGTGTTTCTGTGTGTGTTTGTGTTGGCGGGAAAACATTGTGTATGCCTGTAAGAATAAGTCGATGGATGTTTGTGTGAGTTTCATGTGTATGTGTGTGTCGCGACCACATTTGTCAATATTTTAGGGCAGTTCCAAGTGTTGATGGTTCTGCTGGATACCCATTGTGAGTGCTGTGTTGTAAGTGTGACTGTGTGTGTGTGTGTTCGCGGGAAACCGTTGTGTATGCCTGTAAGAAAAAGTCGATGGGTGTTTGTGTGTGTTTCTTGTGTATGTGTGTGTCGGGAAAACGTTTGTGAGTATGTTAGGGCAGTTCCAAGTGTTGATGGCTCTGCCGAGGCCCAGTGTGCGTACTGTGCTGTTAGTGTGACAGTGTGTGTGTGTGTGTGTGTGTGTTTGGGGAAACCCCACTCTGTCTGCCTGTAACAAAATGTTGATGGGTGTTTGTGTGTGTTTCTTGTGTATGTGTGTGTCGGGACCACGTTTGTTTGTATGTTAGGGCAGATTCAAGTGCCAGTGTGAATGCTGTGTTGTGAGTGTGATAGTGTGTGTGTGTGTGTTTGCGGAAACCATTGTGCATGACTGTAAGTAAAAGTCAATGGGAGTTTGTGTGTGTTTCTTGTGTATGTGTGTGTCGGGACCACGTTTGTGAGTATGTTAGGGCAGTTCCAAGTGTTGATGGCTATGCCGGGGACCCAGTGTGAGTGCTGTGTTGTGCGTGTGATAGTGTATGTGTGTGTGTGTGTGTGTGTGTTTTGCTGGATACCATTGTGTATGTCTGTAAGAAAAAGTCGTAGGGTGTTTTTTGTGTTTCTTCTGCATGTGTGTTTCGGGACCACGTTTGTGAATATGTTAAGGTAATTCCAAGTGTTCATGGCTCTGCTGGAGATCCAATGTGAGTGCTCTGTCGTGAGTGTGACTTTTGTGTGTGTGTGTGTGTGTGTGTGTTTGCAGGAAACCATTGTGTATGCCTGCAAGAAAAAGTCGATGGGTGTTTGTGTGTGTTATTTGTATATGTGTGTGTCAGGACCATGTTTGTGATTATGTTAAAGCAGTTCCAAGTGTTGACGGCTGTGTTGGAGACCCAGTGTGAGTGCGGTGTTGTGAGTGTGATAGTGTGTGTGTGTCTGAGTGTGTTTCAGAACCCCCTGTGTACGCCTGTAAGAAAAATTCCATGGGTGTTTGTGTGTGTTTCTTGTGTATGTGTGTGTCGGGAAAACGTTTGTGAGTGTGTGAGGGCAGTTCCAAGTGTTGATGGCTCTGCCGAGGCCCAGTGTGAGTGCTGTGTTGCGAGTGTGACAGTGTGTGTGTGTGTGTGTGTGTTTTCCGTTAACCATTGTGTATGCCTGTATGAAAAAGTCGATGGGTGTATTTGTGTGTTCTTGCGTATTGTGTTTCAGAGCCACATTTGTGAGTGGGTGAGGGCAGTTCCAAGTGTTGATGTCTCTGCCGAGGTACAGAGTGAGTGCTGTGTTGTGAGTGTGAGAGTGTGTGTGTGTGTGTGTGTGTGTGTTTTCGGGTAACCATTGTGTATGCCTGTATGAAAAAGTCGATGGGTGTATTTGTGTGTTCTTGCGTATTGTGTTTCAGATCCACATTTGTGAGTGTGTGAGGGCATTTCCAAGTGTTCATGAGTTTGCTGGATATCCAGTGTGAGTGTGTGTTGTGAGTGTGACAGTGTGTGTGCGTGTCTGTGTGTGTGTTTGCAGGAAACCAGTCTGTATGCCTATAAGAAAAATTCCATGGGTGTTTGTGTGTGTTTCTTCTGTATGTGTGTGTCGGGACCACATTTGTGAATATGTTAGGGCAGTTCCAAGTGTTGATGGCTCTGCTGGAGACCCAGTGAGAGTGCTGTGTTGTGAGTGTGATAGTGTGTGTGTGTCTCTGTGTGTGTGTGTGTTTGGGGGAACCCCACAGTGTATGCTTCTAAGAAAAAGTCGATGGGTGTTTGTGTGTGTTTCTTGTGTATGTGTGTGTCGGGACCACGTATGTGAGTATGTTGTGGCAGTTCCAAGTGCCAGTGTGAATGCTGTGTTGTGAGTGTGGCAGTGTGTGTTTCTGTGTGTGTTTGTGTTGGCGGGAAAACATTGTGTATGCCTGTAAGAATAAGTCGATGGATGTTTGTGTGAGTTTCATGTGTATGTGTGTGTCGCGACCACATTTGTCAATATTTTAGGGCAGTTCCAAGTGTTGATGGTTCTGCTGGATACCCATTGTGAGTGCTGTGTTGTAAGTGTGACTGTGTGTGTGTGTGTTCGCGGGAAACCGTTGTGTATGCCTGTAAGAAAAAGTCGATGGGTGTTTGTGTGTGTTTCTTGTGTATGTGTGTGTCGGGCAAACGTTTGTGAGTATGTTAGGGAAGTTCCAAGTGTTGATGGCTCTGCCGAGGCCCAGTGTGCGTACTGTGCTGTTATGTGACAGTGTGTGTGTGTGTGTGTGTGTGTGTGTTTGGGGAAACCCCACTCTGTCTGCCTGTAACAAAATGTTGATGGGTGTTTGTGTGTGTTTCTTGTGTATGTGTGTGTCGGGACCACGTTTGTTTGTATGTTAGGGCAGATTCAAGTGCCAGTGTGAATGCTGTGTTGTGAGTGTGATAGTGTGTGTGTGTGTTTGCGGAAACCATTGTGCATGACTGTAAGTAAAAGTCAATGGGAGTTTGTGTGTGTTTCTTGTGTATGTGTGTGTCGGGACCACGTTTGTGAGTATGTTAGGGCAGTTCCAACTGTTGATGGCTATGCCGGGGACCCAGTGTGAGTGCTGTGTTGTGCGTGTGATAGTGTATGTGTGTGTGTGTGTGTGTTTTGCTGCATACCATTGTGTATGTCTGTAAGAAAAAGTCGTAGGGTGTTTTTGTGTGTTTCTTCTGCATGTGTGTTTCGGGACCACGTTTGTGAATATGTTAAGGTAATTCCAAGTGTTCATGGCTCTGCTGGAGATCCAATGTGAGTGCTCTGTCGTGAGTGTGACTTTTGTGTGTGTGTGTGTGTGTGTGTGTTTGCAGGAAACCATTGTGTATGCCTGCAAGAAAAAGTCGATGGGTGTTTGTGTGTGTTATTTGTATATGTGTGTGTCAGGACCATGTTTGTGATTATGTTAAAGCAGTTCCAAGTGTTGACGGCTGTGTTGGAGACCCAGTGTGAGTGCGGTGTTGTGAGTGTGATAGTGTGTGTGTGTCTGTGTGTGTTTCAGAACCCCCTGTGTACGCCTGTAAGAAAAATTCCACGGGTGTTTGTGTGTGTTTCTTGTGTATGTGTGTGTCGGGAAAACGTTTGTGAGTATGTTAGGGCAGTTCCAAGTGTTGATGGCTCTGCCGAGGCCCAGTGTGAGTGCTGTGTTGCGAGTGTGACAGTGTGTGTGTGTGTGTGTTTTCCGGTAACCATTGTGTATGCCTGTATGAAAAAGTCGATGGGTGTATTTGTGTGTTCTTGCGTATTGTGTTTCAGATCCACATTTGTGAGTGTGTGAGGGCAGTTCCAAGTGTTGATGTCTCTGCCGAGGTACAGAGTGAGTGCTGTGTTGTGAGTGTGAGAGTGTGTGTGTGTGTGTGTGTGTTTTCGGGTAACCATTGTGTATGCCTGTATGAAAAAGTCGATGGGTGTATTTGTGTGTTCTTGCGTATTGTGTTTCAGATCCACATTTGTGAGTGTGTGAGGGCAGTTCCAAGTGTTCACGAGTTTGCTGGATATCCAGTGTGAGTGTGTGTTGTGATTGTGACAGTGTGTGTGCGTGTCTGTGTGTGTTTTTGCAGGAAACCAGTCTGTATGCCTATAAGAAAAATTCCATGGGTGTTTGTGTGTGTTTCTTCTGTATGTGTGTGTCGGGACCACATTTGTGAATATGTTAGGGCAGTTCCAAGTGTTGATGGCTCTGCTGGAGACCCAGTGAGAGTGCTGTGTTGTGAGTGTGATAGTGTGTGTGTGTCTGTGTGTGTGTGTGTGTTTGGGGGAACCCCACAGTGTACGCTTCTAAGAAAAAGTCGATGGGTGTTTGTGTGTGTTTCTTGTGTATGTGTGTGTCGGGACCACGTATGTGAGTATGTTGTGGCAGTTCCAAGTGCCAGTGTGAATGCTGTGTTGTGAGTGTGGCAGTGTGTGTTTCTGTGTGTGTTTGTGTTGGCGGGAAAACATTGTGTATGCCTGTAAGAATAAGTCGATGGATGGTTGTGTGAGTTTCATGTGTATGTGTGTGTCGCGACCACATTTGTCAATATTTTAGGGCAGTTCCAAGTGTTGATGGTTCTGCTGGATACCCATTGTGAGTGCTGTGTTGTAAGTGTGACTGTGTGTGTGTGTGTTCGCGGGAAACCGTTGTGTATGCCTGTAAGAAAAAGTCGATGGGTGTTTGTGTGTGTTTCTTGTGTATGTGTGTGTCGGGAAAACGTTTGTGAGTATGTTAGGGCAGTTCCAAGTGTTGATGGCTCTGCCGAGGCCCAGTGTGCGTACTGTGCTGTTAGTGTGACAGTGTGTGTGTGTGTGTGTGTGTGTGTGTTTGGGGAAACCCCACTCTGTCTGCCTGTAACAAAATGTTGATGGGTGTTTGTGTGTGTTTCTTGTGTATGTGTGTGTCGGGACCACGTTTGTTTGTATGTTAGGGCAGATTCAAGTGCCAGTGTGAATGCTGTGTTGTGAGTGTGATAGTGTGTGTGTGTGTGTTTGCGGAAACCATTGTGCATGACTGTAAATAAAAGTCAATGGGAGTTTGTGTGTGTTTCTTGTGTATGTGTGTGTCGGGACCACGTTTGTGAGTATGTTAGGGCAGTTCCAACTGTTGATGGCTATGCCGGGGACCCAGTGTGAGTGCTGTGTTGTGCGTGTGATAGTGTATGTGTGTGTGTGTGTGTGTTTTGCTGGATACCATTGTGTATGTCTGTAAGAAAAAGTCGTAGGGTGTTTTTGTGTGTTTCTTCTGCATGTGTGTTTCGGGACCACGTTTGTGAATATGTTAAGGTAATTCCAAGTGTTCATGGCTCTGCTGGAGATCCAATGTGAGTGCTCTGTCGTGAGTGTGACTTTTGTGTGTGTGTGTGTGTGTGTGTGTGTGTGTTTGCAGGAAACCATTGTGTATGCCTGCAAGAAAAAGTCGATGGGTGTTTGTGTGTGTTATTTGTATATGTGTGTGTCAGGACCATGTTTGTGATTATGTTAAAGCAGTTCCAAGTGTTGACGGCTGTGTTGGAGACCCAGTGTGAGTGCGGTGTTGTGAGTGTGATAGTGTGTGTGTGTCTGTGTGTGTTTCAGAACCCCCTGTGTACGCCTGTAAGAAAAATTCCACGGGTGTTTGTGTGTGTTTCTTGTGTATGTGTGTGTCGGGAAAACGTTTGTGAGTATGTTAGGGCAGTTCCAAGTGTTGATGGCTCTGCCGAGGCCCAGTGTGAGTGCTGTGTTGCGAGTGTGACAGTGTGTGTGTGTGTGTGTGTTTTCCGGTAACCATTGTGTATGCCTGTATGAAAAAGTCGATGGGTGTATTTGTGTGTTCTTGCGTATTGTGTTTCAGATCCACATTTGTGAGTGTGTGAGGGCAGTTCCAAGTGTTGATGTCTCTGCCGAGGTACAGAGTGAGTGCTGTGTTGTGAGTGTGAGAGTGTGTGTGTGTGTGTGTGTGTGTGTGTTTTCGGGTAACCATTGTGTATGCCTGTATGAAAAAGTCGATGGGTGTATTTGTGTGTTCTTGCGTATTGTGTTTCAGATCCACATTTGTGAGTGTGTGAGGGCAGTTCCAAGTGTTCACGAGTTTGCTGGATATCCAGTGTGAGTGTGTGTTGTGAGTGTGACAGTGTGTGTGCGTGTCTGTGTGTGTGTTTGCAGGAAACCAGTCTGTATGCCTATAAGAAAAATTCCATGGGTGTTTGTGTGTGTTTCTTCTGTATGTGTGTGTCGGGACCACATTTGTGAATATGTTAGGGCAGTTCCAAGTGTTGATGGCTCTGCTGGAGACCCAGTGAGAGTGCTGTGTTGTGAGTGTGATAGTGTGTGTGTGTCTCTGTGTGTGTGTGTGTGTGTGTTTGGGGGAACCCCACAGTGTATGCTTCTAAGAAAAAGTCGATGGGTGTTTGTGTGTGTTTCTTGTGTATGTGTGTGTCGGGACCACGTATGTGAGTATGTTGTGGCAGTTCCAAGTGCCAGTGTGAATGCTGTGTTGTGAGTGTGGCAGTGTGTGTTTCTGTGTGTGTTTGTGTTGGCGGGAAAACATTGTGTATGCCTGTAAGAATAAGTCGATGGATGTTTGTGTGAGTTTCATGTGTATGTGTGTGTCGCGACCACATTTGTCAATATTTTAGGGCAGTTCCAAGTGTTGATGGTTCTGCTGGATACCCATTGTGAGTGCTGTGTTGTAAGTGTGACTGTGTGTGTGTGTGTTCGCGGGAAACCGTTGTGTATGCCTGTAAGAAAAAGTCGATGGGTGTTTGTGTGTGTTTCTTGTGTATGTGTGTGTCGGGAAAACGTTTGTGAGTATGTTAGGGCAGTTCCAAGTGTTGATGGCTCTGCCGAGGCCCAGTGTGCGTACTGTGCTGTTAGTGTGACAGTGTGTGTGTGTGTGTGTGTGTGTGTGTGTGTGTTTGGGGAAACCCCACTCTGTCTGCCTGTAACTAAATGTTGATGGGTGTTTGTGTGTGTTTCTTGTGTATGTGTGGGTCGGGACCACGTTTGTTTGTATGTTAGGGCAGATTCAAGTGCCAGTGTGAATGCTGTGTTGTGAGTGTGATAGTGTGTGTGTGTGTGTGTTTGCGGAAACCATTGTGCATGACTGTAAGTAAAAGTCAATGGGAGTTTGTGTGTGTTTCTTGTGTATGTGTGTGTCGGGACCACGTTTGTGAGTATGTTAGGGCAGTTCCAACTGTTGATGGCTATGCCGGGGACCCAGTGTGAGTGCTGTGTTGTGCGTGTGATAGTGTATGTGTGTGTGTGTGTGTGTTTTGCTGGATACCATTGTGTATGTCTGTAAGAAAAAGTCGTAGGGTGTTTTTGTGTGTTTCTTCTGCATGTGTGTTTCGGGACCACGTTTGTGAATATGTTAAGGTAATTCCAAGTGTTCATGGCTCTGCTGGAGATCCAATGTGAGTGCTCTGTCGTGAGTGTGACTTTTATGTGTGTGTGTGTGTGTGTGTTTGCAGGAAACCATTGTGTATGCCTGCAAGAAAAAGTCGATGGGTGTTTGTGCGTGTTATTTGTATATCTGTGTGTCAGGACCATGTTTGTGATTATGTTAAAGCAGTTTCAAGTGTTGACGGCTGTGTTGGAGACCCAGTGTGAGTGCGGTGTTGTGAGTGTGATAGTGTGTGTGTGTCTGTGTGTGTTTCAGAACCCCCTGTGTACGCCTGTAAGAAAAATTCCATGGGTGTTTGTGTGTGTTTCTTGTGTATGTGTGTGTCGGGAAAACGTTTGTGAGTATGTTAGGGCAGTTCCAAGTGTTGATGGCTCTGCCGAGGCCCAGTGTGAGTGCTGTGTTGCGAGTGTGACAGTGTGTGTGTGTGTGTATTTTCCGGTAACCATTGTGTATGCTTGTATGAAAAAGTCGATGGGTGTATTTGTGTGTTCTTGCGTATTGTGTTTCAGATCCACATTTGTGAGTGTGTGAGGGCAGTTCCAAGTGTTGATGTCTCTGCCGAGGTACAGAGTGAGTGCTGTGTTGTGAGTGTGAGAGTGTGTGTGTGTGTGTGTGTGTGTGTGTGTGTTTTCGGGTAACCATTGTGTATGCCTGTATGAAAAAGTCGATGGGTGTATTTGTGTGTTCTTGCGTATTGTGTTTCAGATCCACATTTGTGAGTGTGTGAGGGCAGTTCCAAGTGTTCACGAGTTTGCTGGATATCCAGTGTGAGTGTGTGTTGTGAGTGTGACAGTGTGTGTGCGTGTCTGTGTGTGTGTTTGCAGGAAACCAGTCTGTATGCCTATAAGAAAAATTCCATGGGTGTTTGTGTGTGTTTCTTCTGTATGTGTGTGTCGGGACCACATTTGTGAATATGTTAGGGCAGTTCCAAGTGTTGATGGCTCTGCTGGAGACCCAGTGAGAGTGCTGTGTTGTGAGTGTGATAGTGTGTGTGTGTCTCTGTGTGTGTGTGTGTTTGGGGGAACCCGACAGTGTATGCTTCTAAGAAAAAGTCGATGGGTGTTTGTGTGTGTTTCTTGTGTATGTGTGTGTCGGGACCACGTATGTGAGTATGTTGTGGCAGTTCCAAGTGCCAGTGTGAATGCTGTGTTGTGAGTGTGGCAGTGTGTGTTTCTGTGTGTGTTTGTGTTGGCGGGAAAACATTGTGTATGCCTGTAAGAATAAGTCGATGGATGTTTGTGTGAGTTTCATGTGTATGTGTGTGTCGCGACCACATTTGTCAATATTTTAGGGCAGTTCCAAGTGTTGATGGTTCTGCTGGATACCCATTGTGAGTGCTGTGTTGTAAGTGTGACTGTGTGTGTGTGTGTTCGCGGGAAACCGTTGTGTATGCCTGTAAGAAAAAGTCGATGGGTGTTTGTGTGTGTTTCTGGTGTATGTGTGTGTCGGGAAAACGTTTGTGAGTATGTTAGGGCAGTTCCAAGTGTTGATGGCTCTGCCGAGGCCCAGTGTGCGTACTGTGCTGTTAGTGTGACAGTGTGTGTGTGTGTGTGTGTGTGTTTGGGGAAACCCCACTCTGTCTGCCTGTAACTAAATGTTGATGGGTGTTTGTGTGTGTTTCTTGTGTATGTGTGGGTCGGGACCACGTTTGTTTGTATGTTAGGGCAGATTCAAGTGCCAGTGTGAATGCTGTGTTGTGAGTGTGATAGTGTGTGTGTGTGTGTTTGCGGAAACCATTGTGCATGACTGTAAGTAAAAGTCAATGGGAGTTTGTGTGTGTTTCTTGTGTATGTGTGTGTCGGGACCACGTTTGTGAGTATGTTAGGGCAGTTCCAAGTGTTGATGGCTATGCCGGGGACCCAGTGTGAGTGCTGTGTTGTGCGTGTGATAGTGTATGTGTGTGTGTGTGTGTGTTTTGCTGGATACCATTGTGTATGTCTGTAAGAAAAAGTCGTAGGGTGTTTTTGTGTGTTTCTTCTGCATGTGTGTTTCGGGACCACGTTTGTGAATATGTTAAGGTAATTCCAAGTGTTGATGGCTCTGCTGGAGATCCAATGTGAGTGCTCTGTCGTGAGTGTGACTTTTGTGTGTGTGTGTGTGTGTGTGTGTTTGCAGGAAACCATTGTGTATGACTGCAAGAAAAAGTCGATGGGTGTTTGTGTGTGTTATTTGTATATGTGTGTGTCAGGACCATGTTTGTGATTATGTTAAAGCAGTTCCAAGTGTTGACGGCTGTGTTGGAGACCCAGTGTGAGTGCGGTGTTGTGAGTGTGATAGTGTGTGTGTGTCTGTGTGTGTTTCAGAACCCCCTGTGTACGCCTGTAAGAAAAATTCCATGGGTGTTTGTGTGTGTTTCTTGTGTATGTGTGTGTCGGGAAAACGTTTGTGAGTGTGTGAGGGCAGTTCCAAGTGTTGATGGCTCTGCCGAGGCCCAGTGTGAGTGCTGTGTTGCGAGTGTGACAGTGTGTGTGTGTGTGTGTGTGTGTTTTCCGGTAACCATTGTGTATGCCTGTATGAAAAAGTCGATGGGTGTATTTGTGTGTTCTTGCGTATTGTGTTTCAGATCCACATTTGTGAGTGTGTGAGGGCAGTTCCAAGTGTTGATGTCTCTGCCGAGGTACAGAGTGAGTGCTGTGTTGTGAGTGTGAGAGTGTGTGTGTGTGTGTGTGTGTGTTTTCGGGTAACCATTGTGTATGCCTGTATGAAAAAGTCGATGGGTGTATTTGTGTGTTCTTGCGTATTGTGTTTCAGATCCACATTTGTGAGTGTGTGAGGGCAGTTCCAAGTGTTCACGAGTTTGCTGGATATCCAGTGTGAGTGTGTGTTGTGAGTGTGACAGTGTGTGTGCGTGTCTGTGTGTGTGTTTGCAGGAAACCAGTCTGTATGCCTATAAGAAAAATTCCATGGGTGTTTGTGTGTGTTTCTTCTGTATGTGTGTGTCGGGACCACATTTGTGAATATGTTAGGGCAGTTCCAAGTGTTGATGGCTCTGCTGGAGACCCAGTGAGAGTGCTGTGTTGTGAGTGTGATAGTGTGTGTGTGTCTCTGTGTGTGTGTGTGTTTGGGGGAACCCCACAGTGTATGCCTGTAAGAAAAAGTCGATGGGTGTTTGTGTGTGTTTCTTGTGTATGTGTGTGTCGGGACCACGTATGTGAGTATGTTGTGGCAGTTCCAAGTGCCAGTGTGAATGCTGTGTTGTGAGTGTGGCAGTGTGTGTTTCTGTGTGTGTTTGTGTTGGCGGGAAAACATTGTGTATGCCTGTAAGAATAAGTCGATGGATGTGTGTGTGAGTTTCATGTGTATGTGTGTGTCGTGACCACATTTGTCAATATTTTAGGGCAGTTCCAAGTATTGATGGTTCTGCTGGATACCCATTGTGAGTGCTGTGTTGTAAGTGTGACTGTGTGTGTGTGTGTTCGCGGGAAACCGTTGTGTATGCCTGTAAGAAAAAGTCGATGTGTGTTTGTGTGTGTTTCTTGTGTAAATGTGTGTCGGGAAAACGTTTGTGAGTATGTTAGGGCAGTTCCAAGTGTTGATGGCTCTGCCGAGGCCCAGTGTGCGTACTGTGCTGTTAGTGTGACAGTGTGTGTGTGTGTGTGTGTGTTTGGGGAAACCCCACTCTGTCTTCCTGTAACAAAACGTTGATGGGTGTTTGTGTGTGTTTCTTCTGTATGTGTGTGTCGGGACCACGTTTGTTTGTATGTTAGGGCAGATTCAAGTGCCAGTGTGAAGGCTGTGTTGTGAGTGTGATAGTGTGTGTGTGTGTGTTTGCGGAAACCATTGTGCATGACTGTAAGTAAAAGTCAATGGGAGTTTGTGTGTGTTTCTTGTGTATGTGTGTGTCGGGACCACGTTTGTGAGTATGTTAGGGCAGTTCCAACTGTTGATGGCTATGCCGGGGACCCAGTGTGAGTGCTGTGTTGTGCGTGTGATAGTGTATGTGTTTGTGTGTGTGTGTTTTGCTGGATACCATTGTGTATGTCTGTAAGAAAAAGTCGTAGGGTGTTTTTGTGTGTTTCTTCTGCATGTGTGTTTCGGGACCACGTTTGTGAATATGTTAAGGTAATTCCAAGTGTTCATGGCTCTGCTGGAGATCCAATGTGAGTGCTCTGTCGTGAGTGTGACTTTTGTGTGTGTGTGTGTGTGTGTGTTTGCAGGAAACCATTGTGTATGCCTGCAAGAAAAAGTCGATGGGTGTTTGTGTGTGTTATTTGTATATGTGTGTGTCAGGACCATGTTTGTGATTATGTTAAAGCAGTTCCAAGTGTTGACGGCTGTGTTGGAGACCCAGTGTGAGTGCTGTGTTGTGAGTGTGATAGTGTGTGTGTGTCTGTGTGTGTTTCAGAACCCCCTGTGTACGCCTGTAAGAAAAACTCAATGGGTGTTTGTGTGTGTTTCTTGTGTATGTGTGTGTCGGGAAAACGTTTGTGAGTATGTTAGGGCAGTTCCAAGTGTTGATGGCTCTGCCGAGGCCCAGTGTGAGTGCTGTGTTGCGAGTGTGACACTGTGTGTGTGTGTGTGTGTGTTTTCCGGTAACCATTGTGTATGCCTGTATGAAAAAGTCGATGGGTGTGTTTGTGTGTTCTTGCGTATTGTGTTTCAGATCCACATTTGTGAGTGTGTGAGGGCAGTTCCAATTGTTGATGGCTCTGCTGGATACGCACTGTGAGTGCTGTGTTGTGAGTGTGATAGTGTGTGTGTGTGTTGTTTGCGGGAAACCATTGTGTACGCCTGTAAGAAAATGTCGATGGGTGTTTGTGTGTTTCTTGTGTATGTATGTGTTGGGAAAACGTTTGTGAGTATGTTAGGGCAGTTCCAAGTGTTGATGTCTCTGCCGAGGTACAAAGTGAGTGCTGTGTTGTGAGTGTGAGAGTGTGTGTGTGTGTGTGTGTGTGTTTTCAGGTAACCATTGTGTATGCCTGTATGAAAAAGTCGATGGGTGTATTTGTGTGTTCTTGCGTATTGTGTTTCAGATCCACATTTGTGAGTGTGTGAGGGCAGTTCCAAGTGTTGATGGCTCTGCCGAGGCCCAGTGTGAGTGCTGTATTGCGAGTGTGACAGTGTGTGTGTGTGTGTTTTCGGGTAACCATTGTGTATGCCTGTATGAAAAAGTCGATGGGTGTATTTGTGTGTTCTTGCGTATTGTGTTTCAGATCCACATTTGTGACTGTGTGAGGGCAGTTCCAAGTGTTCATGAGTTTGCTGGATATCCAGTGTGAGTGTGTGTTGTGAGTGTGACAGTGTGTGTGCGTGTCTGTGTGTGTGTTTGCAGGAAACCAGTCTGAATGCCTATAAGAAAAATTCCATGGGTGTTTGTGTGTGTTTCTTCTGTATGTGTGTGTCGGGACCACATTTGTGAATATGTTAGGGCAGTTCCAAGTGTTGATGGCTCTGCTGGAGACCCAGTGAGAGTGCTGTGTTGTGAGTGTGATAGTGTGTGTGTGTCTCTGTGTGTGTGTGTGTTTGGGGGAACCCGACAGTGTATGCTTCTAAGAAAAAGTCGATGGGTGTTTGTGTGTGTTTCTTGTGTATGTGTGTGTCGGGACCACGTATGTGAGTATGTTGTGGCAGTTCCAAGTGCCAGTGTGAATGCTGTGTTGTGAGTGTGGCAGTGTGTGTTTCTGTGTGTGTTTGTGTTGGCGGGAAAACATTGTGTATGCCTGTAAGAATAAGTCGATGGATGTTTGTGTGAGTTTCATGTGTATGTGTGTGTCGCGACCACATTTGTCAATATTTTAGGGCAGTTCCAAGTGTTGATGGTTCTGCTGGATACCCATTGTGAGTGCTGTGTTGTAAGTGTGACTGTGTGTGTGTGTGTTCGCGGGAAACCGTTGTGTATGCCTGTAAGAAAAAGTCGATGTGTGTTTGTGTGTGTTTCTTGTGTATGTGTGTGTCGGGAAAACGTTTGTGAGTATGTTAGGGCAGTTCCAAGTGTTGATGGCTCTGCCGAGGCCCAGTGTGCGTACTGTGCTGTTAGTGTGACAGTGTGTGTGTGTGTGTGTGTGTGTTTGGGGAAACCCCACTCTGTCTGCCTGTAACAAAATGTTGATGGGTGTTTGTGTGTGTTTCTTGTGTATGTGTGTGTCGGGACCACGTTTGTTTGTATGTTAGGGCAGATTCAAGTGCCAGTGTGAATGCTGTGTTGTGAGTGTGATAGTGTGTGTGTGTGTGTTTGCGGAAACCATTGTGCATGACTGTAAGTAAAAGTCAATGGGAGTTTGTGTGTGTTTCTTGTGTATGTGTGTGTCGGGACCACGTTTGTGAGTATGTTAGGGCAGTTCCAAGTGTTGATGGCTATGCCGGGGACCCAGTGTGAGTGCTGTGTTGTGCGTGTGATAGTGTATGTGTGTGTGTGTGTGTGTGTTTTGCTGGATACCATTGTGTATGTCTGTAAGAAAAAGTCGTAGGGTGTTTTTTGTGTTTCTTCTGCATGTGTGTTTCGGGACCACGTTTGTGAATATGTTAAGGTAATTCCAAGTGTTCATGGCTCTGCTGGAGATCCAATGTGAGTGCTCTGTCGTGAGTGTGACTTTTGTGTGTGTGTGTGTGTGTGTGTTTGCAGGAAACCATTGTGTATGCCTGCAAGAAAAAGTCGATGGGTGTTTGTGTGTGTTATTTGTATATGTGTGTGTCAGGACCATGTTTGTGATTATGTTAAAGCAGTTCCAAGTGTTGACGGCTGTGTTGGAGACCCAGTGTGAGTGCGGTGTTGTGAGTGTGATAGTGTGTGTGTGTCTGAGTGTGTTTCAGAACCCCCTGTGTACGCCTGTAAGAAAAATTCCATGGGTGTTTGTGTGTGTTTCTTGTGTATGTGTGTGTCGGGAAAACGTTTGTGAGTGTGTGAGGGCAGTTCCAAGTGTTGATGGCTCTGCCGAGGCCCAGTGTGAGTGCTGTGTTGCGAGTGTGACAGTGTGTGTGTGTGTGTGTGTGTTTTCCGTTAACCATTGTGTATGCCTGTATGAAAAAGTCGATGGGTGTATTTGTGTGTTCTTGCGTATTGTGTTTCAGAGCCACATTTGTGAGTGGGTGAGGGCAGTTCCAAGTGTTGATGTCTCTGCCGAGGTACAGAGTGAGTGCTGTGTTGTGAGTGTGAGAGTGTGTGTGTGTGTGTGTGTGTGTTTTCGGGTAACCATTGTGTATGCCTGTATGAAAAAGTCGATGGGTGTATTTGTGTGTTCTTGCGTATTGTGTTTCAGATCCACATTTGTGAGTGTGTGAGGGCAGTTCCAAGTGTTCATGAGTTTGCTGGATATCCAGTGTGAGTGTGTGTTGTGAGTGTGACAGTGTGTGTGCGTGTCTGTGTGTGTGTTTGCAGGAAACCAGTCTGTATGCCTATAAGAAAAATTCCATGGGTGTTTGTGTGTGTTTCTTCTGTATGTGTGTGTCGGGACCACATTTGTGAATATGTTAGGGCAGTTCCAAGTGTTGATGGCTCTGCTGGAGACCCAGTGAGAGTGCTGTGTTGTGAGTGTGATAGTGTGTGTGTGTCTCTGTGTGTGTGTGTGTTTGGGGGAACCCCACAGTGTATGCTTCTAAGCAAAAGTCGATGGGTGTTTGTGTGTGTTTCTTGTGTATGTGTGTGTCGGGACCACGTATGTGAGTATGTTGTGGCAGTTCCAAGTGCCAGTGTGAATGCTGTGTTGTGAGTGTGGCAGTGTGTGTTTCTGTGTGTGTTTGTGTTGGCGGGAAAACATTGTGTATGCCTGTAAGAATAAGTCGATGGATGTTTGTGTGAGTTTCATGTGTATGTGTGTGTCGCGACCACATTTGTCAATATTTTAGGGCAGTTCCAAGTGTTGATGGTTCTGCTGGATACCCATTGTGAGTGCTGTGTTGTAAGTGTGACTGTGTGTGTGTGTGTTCGCGGGAAACCGTTGTGTATGCCTGTAAGAAAAAGTCGATGGGTGTTTGTGTGTGTTTCTTGTGTATGTGTGTGTCGGGAAAACGTTTGTGAGTATGTTAGGGAAGTTCCAAGTGTTGATGGCTCTGCCGAGGCCCAGTGTGTGTACTGTGCTGTTATGTGACAGTGTGTGTGTGTGTGTGTGTGTGTGTGTTTGGGGAAACCCCACTCTGTCTGCCTGTAACAAAATGTTGATGGGTGTTTGTGTGTGTTTCTTGTGTATGTGTGTGTCGGTACCACGTTTGTTTGTATGTTAGGGCAGATTCAAGTGCCAGTGTGAATGCTGTGTTGTGAGTGTGATAGTGTGTGTGTGTGTTTGCGGAAACCATTGTGCATGACTGTAAGTAAAAGTCAATGGGAGTTTGTGTGTGTTTCTTGTGTATGTGTGTGTCGGGACCACGTTTGTGAGTATGTTAGGGCAGTTCCAACTGTTGATGGCTATGCCGGGGACCCAGTGTGAGTGCTGTGTTGTGCGTGTGATAGTGTATGTGTGTGTGTGTGTGTGTTTTGCTGCATACCATTGTGTATGTCTGTAAGAAAAAGTCGTAGGGTGTTTTTGTGTGTTTCTTCTGCATGTGTGTTTCGGGACCACGTTTGTGAATATGTTAAGGTAATTCCAAGTGTTCATGGCTCTGCTGGAGATCCAATGTGAGTGCTCTGTCGTGAGTGTGACTTTTATGTGTGTGTGTGTGTGTGTGTTTGCAGGAAACCATTGTGTATGCCTGCAAGAAAAAGTCGATGGGTGTTTGTGTGTGTTATTTGTATATCTGTGTGTCAGGACCATGTTTGTGATTATGTTAAAGCAGTTTCAAGTGTTGACGGCTGTGTTGGAGACCCAGTGTGAGTGCGGTGTTGTGAGTGTGATAGTGTGTGTGTGTCTGTGTGTGTTTCAGAACCCCCTGTGTACGCCTGTAAGAAAAATTCCATGGGTGTTTGTGTGTGTTTCTTGTGTATGTGTGTGTCGGGAAAACGTTTGTGAGTATGTTAGGGCAGTTCCAAGTGTTGATGGCTCTGCCGAGGCCCAGTGTGAGTGCTGTGTTGCGAGTGTGACAGTGTGTGTGTGTGTGTGTTTTCCGGTAACCATTGTGTATGCCTGTATGAAAAAGTCGATGGGTGTATTTGTGTGTTCTTGCGTATTGTGTTTCAGATCCACATTTGTGAGTGTGTGAGGGCAGTTCCAAGTGTTGATGTCTCTGCCGAGGTACAGAGTGAGTGCTGTGTTGTGAGTGTGAGAGTGTGTGTGTGTGTGTGTGTGTGTGTGTGTTTTCGGGTAACCATTGTGTATGCCTGTATGAAAAAGTCGATGGGTGTATTTGTGTGTTCTTGCGTATTGTGTTTCAGATCCACATTTGTGAGTGTGTGAGGGCAGTTCCAAGTGTTCACGAGTTTGCTGGATATCCAGTGTGAGTGTGTGTTGTGAGTGTGACAGTGTGTGTGCGTGTCTGTGTGTGTGTTTGCAGGAAACCAGTCTGTATGCCTATAAGAAAAATTCCATGGGTGTTTGTGTGTGTTTCTTCTGTATGTGTGTGTCGGGACCACATTTGTGAATATGTTAGGGCAGTTCCAAGTGTTGATGGCTCTGCTGGAGACCCAGTGAGAGTGCTGTGTTGTGAGTGTGATAGTGTGTGTGTGTCTCTGTGTGTGTGTGTGTTTGGGGGAACCCGACAGTGTATGCTTCTAAGAAAAAGTCGATGGGTGTTTGTGTGTGTTTCTTGTGTATGTGTGTGTCGGGACCACGTATGTGAGTATGTTGTGGCAGTTCCAAGTGCCAGTGTGAATGCTGTGTTGTGAGTGTGGCAGTGTGTGTTTCTGTGTGTGTTTGTGTTGGCGGGAAAACATTGTGTATGCCTGTAAGAATAAGTCGATGGATGTTTGTGTGAGTTTCATGTGTATGTGTGTGTCGCGACCACATTTGTCAATATTTTAGGGCAGTTCCAAGTGTTGATGGTTCTGCTGGATACCCATTGCGAGTGCTGTGTTGTAAGTGTGACTGTGTGTGTGTGTGTTCGCGGGAAACCGTTGTGTATGCCTGTAAGAAAAAGTCGATGGGTGTTTGTGTGTGTTTCTGGTGTATGTGTGTGTCGGGAAAACGTTTGTGAGTATGTTAGGGCAGTTCCAAGTGTTGATGGCTCTGCCGAGGCCCAGTGTGCGTACTGTGCTGTTAGTGTGACAGTGTGTGTGTGTGTGTGTGTGTGTTTGGGGAAACCCCACTCTGTCTGCCTGTAACTAAATGTTGATGGGTGTTTGTGTGTGTTTCTTGTGTATGTGTGGGTCGGGACCACGTTTGTTTGTATGTTAGGGCAGATTCAAGTGCCAGTGTGAATGCTGTGTTGTGAGTGTGATAGTGTGTGTGTGTGTGTGTTTGCGGAAACCATTGTGCATGACTGTAAGTAAAAGTCAATGGGAGTTTGTGTGTGTTTCTTGTGTATGTGTGTGTCGGGACCACGTTTGTGAGTATGTTAGGGCAGTTCCAAGTGTTGATGGCTATGCCGGGGACCCAGTGTGAGTGCTGTGTTGTGCGTGTGATAGTGTATGTGTGTGTGTGTGTGTGTGTTTTGCTGGATACCATTGTGTATGTCTGTAAGAAAAAGTCGTAGGGTGTTTTTGTGTGTTTCTTCTGCATGTGTGTTTCGGGACCACGTTTGTGAATATGTTAAGGTAATTCCAAGTGTTGATGGCTCTG
This sequence comes from Ursus arctos, assembly GCF_023065955.2. Classification (NCBI taxonomy): domain Eukaryota; kingdom Metazoa; phylum Chordata; class Mammalia; order Carnivora; family Ursidae; genus Ursus; species Ursus arctos. Next base: position 10,812,798 of record NC_079874.1, on the reverse strand, counting down.
CTGGAGATCCAATGTGAGTGCTCTGTCGTGAGTGTGACTTTTGTGTGTGTGTGTGTGTGTGTGTTTGCAGGAAACCATTGTGTATGACTGCAAGAAAAAGTCGATGGGTGTTTGTGTGTGTTATTTGTATATGTGTGTGTCAGGACCATGTTTGTGATTATGTTAAAGCAGTTCCAAGTGTTGACGGCTGTGTTGGAGACCCAGTGTGAGTGCGGTGTTGTGAGTGTGATAGTGTGTGTGTGTCTGTGTGTGTTTCAGAACCCCCTGTGTACGCCTGTAAGAAAAATTCCATGGGTGTTTGTGTGTGTTTCTTGTGTATGTGTGTGTCGGGAAAACGTTTGTGAGTGTGTGAGGGCAGTTCCAAGTGTTGATGGCTCTGCCGAGGCCCAGTGTGAGTGCTGTGTTGCGAGTGTGACAGTGTGTGTGTGTGTGTGTGTGTGTTTTCCGGTAACCATTGTGTATGCCTGTATGAAAAAGTCGATGGGTGTATTTGTGTGTTCTTGCGTATTGTGTTTCAGATCCACATTTGTGAGTGTGTGAGGGCAGTTCCAAGTGTTGATGTCTCTGCCGAGGTACAGAGTGAGTGCTGTGTTGTGAGTGTGAGAGTGTGTGTGTGTGTGTGTGTGTTTTCGGGTAACCATTGTGTATGCCTGTATGAAAAAGTCGATGGGTGTATTTGTGTGTTCTTGCGTATTGTGTTTCAGATCCACATTTGTGAGTGTGTGAGGGCAGTTCCAAGTGTTCACGAGTTTGCTGGATATCCAGTGTGAGTGTGTGTTGTGAGTGTGACAGTGTGTGTGCGTGTCTGTGTGTGTGTTTGCAGGAAACCAGTCTGTATGCCTATAAGAAAAATTCCATGGGTGTTTGTGTGTGTTTCTTCTGTATGTGTGTGTCGGGACCACATTTGTGAATATGTTAGGGCAGTTCCAAGTGTTGATGGCTCTGCTGGAGACCCAGTGAGAGTGCTGTGTTGTGAGTGTGATAGTGTGTGTGTGTCTCTGTGTGTGTGTGTGTTTGGGGGAACCCCACAGTGTATGCCTGTAAGAAAAAGTCGATGGGTGTTTGTGTGTGTTTCTTGTGTATGTGTGTGTCGGGACCACGTATGTGAGTATGTTGTGGCAGTTCCAAGTGCCAGTGTGAATGCTGTGTTGTGAGTGTGGCAGTGTGTGTTTCTGTGTGTGTTTGTGTTGGCGGGAAAACATTGTGTATGCCTGTAAGAATAAGTCGATGGATGTGTGTGTGAGTTTCATGTGTATGTGTGTGTCGTGACCACATTTGTCAATATTTTAGGGCAGTTCCAAGTGTTGATGGTTCTGCTGGATACCCATTGTGAGTGCTGTGTTGTAAGTGTGACTGTGTGTGTGTGTGTTCGCGGGAAACCGTTGTGTATGCCTGTAAGAAAAAGTCGATGTGTGTTTGTGTGTGTTTCTTGTGTAAATGTGTGTCGGGAAAACGTTTGTGAGTATGTTAGGGCAGTTCCAAGTGTTGATGGCTCTGCCGAGGCCCAGTGTGCGTACTGTGCTGTTAGTGTGACAGTGTGTGTGTGTGTGTGTGTGTGTTTGGGGAAACCCCACTCTGTCTTCCTGTAACAAAAAGTTGATGGGTGTTTGTGTGTGTTTCTTCTGTATGTGTGTGTCGGGACCACGTTTGTTTGTATGTTAGGGCAGATTCAAGTGCCAGTGTGAAGGCTGTGTTGTGAGTGTGATAGTGTGTGTGTGTGTGTTTGCGGAAACCATTGTGCATGACTGTAAGTAAAAGTCAATGGGAGTTTGTGTGTGTTTCTTGTGTATGTGTGTGTCGGGACCACGTTTGTGAGTATGTTAGGGCAGTTCCAACTGTTGATGGCTATGCCGGGGACCCAGTGTGAGTGCTGTGTTGTGCGTGTGATAGTGTATGTGTGTGTGTGTGTGTGTGTTTTGCTGGATACCATTGTGTATGTCTGTAAGAAAAAGTCGTAGGGTGTTTTTGTGTGTTTCTTCTGCATGTGTGTTTCGGGACCACGTTTGTGAATATGTTAAGGTAATTCCAAGTGTTCATGGCTCTGCTGGAGATCCAATGTGAGTGCTCTGTCGTGAGTGTGACTTTTGTGTGTGTGTGTGTGTGTGTGTTTGCAGGAAACCATTGTGTATGCCTGCAAGAAAAAGTCGATGGGTGTTTGTGTGTGTTATTTGTATATGTGTGTGTCAGGACCATGTTTGTGATTATGTTAAAGCAGTTCCAAGTGTTGACGGCTGTGTTGGAGACCCAGTGTGAGTGCTGTGTTGTGAGTGTGATAGTGTGTGTGTGTCTGTGTGTGTTTCAGAACCCCCTGTGTACGCCTGTAAGAAAAACTCAATGGGTGTTTGTGTGTGTTTCTTGTGTATGTGTGTGTCGGGAAAACGTTTGTGAGTATGTTAGGGCAGTTCCAAGTGTTGATGGCTCTGCCGAGGCCCAGTGTGAGTGCTGTGTTGCGAGTGTGACACTGTGTGTGTGTGTGTGTGTGTTTTCCGGTAACCATTGTGTATGCCTGTATGAAAAAGTCGATGGGTGTGTTTGTGTGTTCTTGCGTATTGTGTTTCAGATCCACATTTGTGAGTGTGTGAGGGCAGTTCCAAGTGTTGATGGCTCTGCTGGATACGCACTGTGAGTGCTGTGTTGTGAGTGTGATAGTGTGTGTGTGTGTTGTTTGCGGGAAACCATTGTGTACGCCTGTAAGAAAATGTCGATGGGTGTTTGTGTGTTTCTTGTGTATGTCTGTGTTGGGAAAACGTTTGTGAGTATGTTAGGGCAGTTCCAAGTGTTGATGTCTCTGCCGAGGTACAAAGTGAGTGCTGTGTTGTGAGTGTGAGAGTGTGTGTGTGTGTGTGTGTGTGTTTTCAGGTAACCATTGTGTATGCCTGTATGAAAAAGTCGATGGGTGTATTTGTGTGTTCTTGCGTATTGTGTTTCAGATCCACATTTGTGAGTGTGTGAGGGCAGTTCCAAGTGTTGATGGCTCTGCCGAGGCCCAGTGTGAGTGCTGTATTGCGAGTGTGACAGTGTGTGTGTGTGTGTTTTCGGGTAACCATTGTGTATGCCTGTATGAAAAAGTCGATGGGTGTATTTGTGTGTTCTTGCGTATTGTGTTTCAGATCCACATTTGTGAGTGTGTGAGGGCAGTTCCAAGTGTTCATGAGTTTGCTGGATATCCAGTGTGAGTGTGTGTTGTGAGTGTGACAGTGTGTGTGCGTGTCTGTGTGTGTGTTTGCAGGAAACCAGTCTGTATGCCTATAAGAAAAATTCCATGGGTGTTTGTGTGTGTTTCTTCTGTATGTGTGTGTCGGGACCACATTTGTGAATATGTTAGGGCAGTTCCAAGTGTTGATGGCTCTGCTGGAGACCCAGTGAGAGTGCTGTGTTGTGAGTGTGACAGTGTGTGTGTGTCTCTGTGTGTGTGTGTGTTTGGGGGAACCCCACAGTGTATGCTTCTAAGAAAAAGTCGATGGGTGTTTGTGTGTGTTTCTTGTGTATGTGTGTGTCGGGACCACGTATGTGAGTATGTTGTGGCAGTTCCAAGTGCCAGTGTGAATGCTGTGTTGTGAGTGTGGCAGTGTGTGTTTCTGTGTGTGTTTGTGTTGGCGGGAAAACATTGTGTATGCCTGTAAGAATAAGTCGATGGATGTTTGTGTGAGTTTCATGTGTATGTGTGTGTCGCGACCACATTTGTCAATATTTTAGGGCAGTTCCAAGTGTTGATGGTTCTGCTGGATACCCATTGTGAGTGCTGTGTTGTAAGTGTGACTGTGTGTGTGTGTGTTCGCGGGAAACCGTTGTGTATGCCTGTAAGAAAAAGTCGATGGGTGTTTGTGTGTGTTTCTTGTGTATGTGTGTGTCGGGAAAACGTTTGTGAGTATGTTAGGGCAGTTCCAAGTGTTGATGGCTCTGCCGAGGCCCAGTGTGCGTACTGTGCTGTTAGTGTGACAGTGTGTGTGTGTGTGTGTGTGTGTTTGGGGAAACCCCACTCTGTCTGCCTGTAACAAAATGTTGATGGGTGTTTGTGTGTGTTTCTTGTGTATGTGTGTGTCGGGACCACGTTTGTTTGTATGTTAGGGCAGATTCAAGTGCCAGTGTGAATGCTGTGTTGTGAGTGTGATAGTGTGTGTGTGTGTGTTTGCGGAAACCATTGTGCATGACTGTAAGTAAAAGTCAATGGGAGTTTGTGTGTGTTTCTTGTGTATGTGTGTGTCGGGACCACGTTTGTGAGTATGTTAGGGCAGTTCCAAGTGTTGATGGCTATGCCGGGGACCCAGTGTGAGTGCTGTGTTGTGCGTGTGATAGTGTATGTGTGTGTGTGTGTGTGTGTGTTTTGCTGGATACCATTGTGTATGTCTGTAAGAAAAAGTCGTAGGGTGTTTTTTGTGTTTCTTCTGCATGTGTGTTTCGGGACCACGTTTGTGAATATGTTAAGGTAATTCCAAGTGTTCATGGCTCTGCTGGAGATCCAATGTGAGTGCTCTGTCGTGAGTGTGACTTTTGTGTGTGTGTGTGTGTGTGTGTGTTTGCAGGAAACCATTGTGTATGCCTGCAAGAAAAAGTCGATGGGTGTTTGTGTGTGTTATTTGTATATGTGTGTGTCAGGACCATGTTTGTGATTATGTTAAAGCAGTTCCAAGTGTTGACGGCTGTGTTGGAGACCCAGTGTGAGTGCGGTGTTGTGAGTGTGATAGTGTGTGTGTGTCTGAGTGTGTTTCAGAACCCCCTGTGTACGCCTGTAAGAAAAATTCCATGGGTGTTTGTGTGTGTTTCTTGTGTATGTGTGTGTCGGGAAAACGTTTGTGAGTGTGTGAGGGCAGTTCCAAGTGTTGATGGCTCTGCCGAGGCCCAGTGTGAGTGCTGTGTTGCGAGTGTGACAGTGTGTGTGTGTGTGTGTGTGTTTTCCGTTAACCATTGTGTATGCCTGTATGAAAAAGTCGATGGGTGTATTTGTGTGTTCTTGCGTATTGTGTTTCAGAGCCACATTTGTGAGTGGGTGAGGGCAGTTCCAAGTGTTGATGTCTCTGCCGAGGTACAGAGTGAGTGCTGTGTTGTGAGTGTGAGAGTGTGTGTGTGTGTGTGTGTGTGTTTTCGGGTAACCATTGTGTATGCCTGTATGAAAAAGTCGATGGGTGTATTTGTGTGTTCTTGCGTATTGTGTTTCAGATCCACATTTGTGAGTGTGTGAGGGCATTTCCAAGTGTTCATGAGTTTGCTGGATATCCAGTGTGAGTGTGTGTTGTGAGTGTGACAGTGTGTGTGCGTGTCTGTGTGTGTGTTTGCAGGAAACCAGTCTGTATGCCTATAAGAAAAATTCCATGGGTGTTTGTGTGTGTTTCTTCTGTATGTGTGTGTCGGGACCACATTTGTGAATATGTTAGGGCAGTTCCAAGTGTTGATGGCTCTGCTGGAGACCCAGTGAGAGTGCTGTGTTGTGAGTGTGATAGTGTGTGTGTGTCTCTGTGTGTGTGTGTGTTTGGGGGAACCCCACAGTGTATGCTTCTAAGAAAAAGTCGATGGGTGTTTGTGTGTGTTTCTTGTGTATGTGTGTGTCGGGACCACGTATGTGAGTATGTTGTGGCAGTTCCAAGTGCCAGTGTGAATGCTGTGTTGTGAGTGTGGCAGTGTGTGTTTCTGTGTGTGTTTGTGTTGGCGGGAAAACATTGTGTATGCCTGTAAGAATAAGTCGATGGATGTTTGTGTGAGTTTCATGTGTATGTGTGTGTCGCGACCACATTTGTCAATATTTTAGGGCAGTTCCAAGTGTTGATGGTTCTGCTGGATACCCATTGTGAGTGCTGTGTTGTAAGTGTGACTGTGTGTGTGTGTGTTCGCGGGAAACCGTTGTGTATGCCTGTAAGAAAAAGTCGATGGGTGTTTGTGTGTGTTTCTTGTGTATGTGTGTGTCGGGCAAACGTTTGTGAGTATGTTAGGGAAGTTCCAAGTGTTGATGGCTCTGCCGAGGCCCAGTGTGCGTACTGTGCTGTTATGTGACAGTGTGTGTGTGTGTGTGTGTGTGTGTGTTTGGGGAAACCCCACTCTGTCTGCCTGTAACAAAATGTTGATGGGTGTTTGTGTGTGTTTCTTGTGTATGTGTGTGTCGGGACCACGTTTGTTTGTATGTTAGGGCAGATTCAAGTGCCAGTGTGAATGCTGTGTTGTGAGTGTGATAGTGTGTGTGTGTGTTTGCGGAAACCATTGTGCATGACTGTAAGTAAAAGTCAATGGGAGTTTGTGTGTGTTTCTTGTGTATGTGTGTGTCGGGACCACGTTTGTGAGTATGTTAGGGCAGTTCCAACTGTTGATGGCTATGCCGGGGACCCAGTGTGAGTGCTGTGTTGTGCGTGTGATAGTGTATGTGTGTGTGTGTGTGTGTTTTGCTGCATACCATTGTGTATGTCTGTAAGAAAAAGTCGTAGGGTGTTTTTGTGTGTTTCTTCTGCATGTGTGTTTCGGGACCACGTTTGTGAATATGTTAAGGTAATTCCAAGTGTTCATGGCTCTGCTGGAGATCCAATGTGAGTGCTCTGTCGTGAGTGTGACTTTTGTGTGTGTGTGTGTGTGTGTGTGTTTGCAGGAAACCATTGTGTATGCCTGCAAGAAAAAGTCGATGGGTGTTTGTGTGTGTTATTTGTATATGTGTGTGTCAGGACCATGTTTGTGATTATGTTAAAGCAGTTCCAAGTGTTGACGGCTGTGTTGGAGACCCAGTGTGAGTGCGGTGTTGTGAGTGTGATAGTGTGTGTGTGTCTGTGTGTGTTTCAGAACCCCCTGTGTACGCCTGTAAGAAAAATTCCACGGGTGTTTGTGTGTGTTTCTTGTGTATGTGTGTGTCGGGAAAACGTTTGTGAGTATGTTAGGGCAGTTCCAAGTGTTGATGGCTCTGCCGAGGCCCAGTGTGAGTGCTGTGTTGCGAGTGTGACAGTGTGTGTGTGTGTGTGTTTTCCGGTAACCATTGTGTATGCCTGTATGAAAAAGTCGATGGGTGTATTTGTGTGTTCTTGCGTATTGTGTTTCAGATCCACATTTGTGAGTGTGTGAGGGCAGTTCCAAGTGTTGATGTCTCTGCCGAGGTACAGAGTGAGTGCTGTGTTGTGAGTGTGAGAGTGTGTGTGTGTGTGTGTGTGTTTTCGGGTAACCATTGTGTATGCCTGTATGAAAAAGTCGATGGGTGTATTTGTGTGTTCTTGCGTATTGTGTTTCAGATCCACATTTGTGAGTGTGTGAGGGCAGTTCCAAGTGTTCACGAGTTTGCTGGATATCCAGTGTGAGTGTGTGTTGTGATTGTGACAGTGTGTGTGCGTGTCTGTGTGTGTTTTTGCAGGAAACCAGTCTGTATGCCTATAAGAAAAATTCCATGGGTGTTTGTGTGTGTTTCTTCTGTATGTGTGTGTCGGGACCACATTTGTGAATATGTTAGGGCAGTTCCAAGTGTTGATGGCTCTGCTGGAGACCCAGTGAGAGTGCTGTGTTGTGAGTGTGATAGTGTGTGTGTGTCTGTGTGTGTGTGTGTGTTTGGGGGAACCCCACAGTGTATGCTTCTAAGAAAAAGTCGATGGGTGTTTGTGTGTGTTTCTTGTGTATGTGTGTGTCGGGACCACGTATGTGAGTATGTTGTGGCAGTTCCAAGTGCCAGTGTGAATGCTGTGTTGTGAGTGTGGCAGTGTGTGTTTCTGTGTGTGTTTGTGTTGGCGGGAAAACATTGTGTATGCCTGTAAGAATAAGTCGATGGATGGTTGTGTGAGTTTCATGTGTATGTGTGTGTCGCGACCACATTTGTCAATATTTTAGGGCAGTTCCAAGTGTTGATGGTTCTGCTGGATACCCATTGTGAGTGCTGTGTTGTAAGTGTGACTGTGTGTGTGTGTGTTCGCGGGAAACCGTTGTGTATGCCTGTAAGAAAAAGTCGATGGGTGTTTGTGTGTGTTTCTTGTGTATGTGTGTGTCGGGAAAACGTTTGTGAGTATGTTAGGGCAGTTCCAAGTGTTGATGGCTCTGCCGAGGCCCAGTGTGCGTACTGTGCTGTTAGTGTGACAGTGTGTGTGTGTGTGTGTGTGTGTGTTTGGGGAAACCCCACTCTGTCTGCCTGTAACAAAATGTTGATGGGTGTTTGTGTGTGTTTCTTGTGTATGTGTGTGTCGGGACCACGTTTGTTTGTATGTTAGGGCAGATTCAAGTGCCAGTGTGAATGCTGTGTTGTGAGTGTGATAGTGTGTGTGTGTGTGTTTGCGGAAACCATTGTGCATGACTGTAAATAAAAGTCAATGGGAGTTTGTGTGTGTTTCTTGTGTATGTGTGTGTCGGGACCACGTTTGTGAGTATGTTAGGGCAGTTCCAACTGTTGATGGCTATGCCGGGGACCCAGTGTGAGTGCTGTGTTGTGCGTGTGATAGTGTATGTGTGTGTGTGTGTGTGTTTTGCTGGATACCATTGTGTATGTCTGTAAGAAAAAGTCGTAGGGTGTTTTTGTGTGTTTCTTCTGCATGTGTGTTTCGGGACCACGTTTGTGAATATGTTAAGGTAATTCCAAGTGTTCATGGCTCTGCTGGAGATCCAATGTGAGTGCTCTGTCGTGAGTGTGACTTTTGTGTGTGTGTGTGTGTGTGTGTGTGTGTTTGCAGGAAACCATTGTGTATGCCTGCAAGAAAAAGTCGATGGGTGTTTGTGTGTGTTATTTGTATATGTGTGTGTCAGGACCATGTTTGTGATTATGTTAAAGCAGTTCCAAGTGTTGACGGCTGTGTTGGAGACCCAGTGTGAGTGCGGTGTTGTGAGTGTGATAGTGTGTGTGTGTCTGTGTGTGTTTCAGAACCCCCTGTGTACGCCTGTAAGAAAAATTCCACGGGTGTTTGTGTGTGTTTCTTGTGTATGTGTGTGTCGGGAAAACGTTTGTGAGTATGTTAGGGCAGTTCCAAGTGTTGATGGCTCTGCCGAGACCCAGTGTGAGTGCTGTGTTGCGAGTGTGACAGTGTGTGTGTGTGTGTGTGTTTTCCGGTAACCATTGTGTATGCCTGTATGAAAAAGTCGATGGGTGTATTTGTGTGTTCTTGCGTATTGTGTTTCAGATCCACATTTGTGAGTGTGTGAGGGCAGTTCCAAGTGTTGATGTCTCTGCCGAGGTACAGAGTGAGTGCTGTGTTGTGAGTGTGAGAGTGTGTGTGTGTGTGTGTGTGTGTGTGTTTTCGGGTAACCATTGTGTATGCCTGTATGAAAAAGTCGATGGGTGTATTTGTGTGTTCTTGCGTATTGTGTTTCAGATCCACATTTGTGAGTGTGTGAGGGCAGTTCCAAGTGTTCACGAGTTTGCTGGATATCCAGTGTGAGTGTGTGTTGTGAGTGTGACAGTGTGTGTGCGTGTCTGTGTGTGTGTTTGCAGGAAACCAGTCTGTATGCCTATAAGAAAAATTCCATGGGTGTTTGTGTGTGTTTCTTCTGTATGTGTGTGTCGGGACCACATTTGTGAATATGTTAGGGCAGTTCCAAGTGTTGATGGCTCTGCTGGAGACCCAGTGAGAGTGCTGTGTTGTGAGTGTGATAGTGTGTGTGTGTCTCTGTGTGTGTGTGTGTGTGTGTTTGGGGGAACCCCACAGTGTATGCTTCTAAGAAAAAGTCGATGGGTGTTTGTGTGTGTTTCTTGTGTATGTGTGTGTCGGGACCACGTATGTGAGTATGTTGTGGCAGTTCCAAGTGCCAGTGTGAATGCTGTGTTGTGAGTGTGGCAGTGTGTGTTTCTGTGTGTGTTTGTGTTGGCGGGAAAACATTGTGTATGCCTGTAAGAATAAGTCGATGGATGTTTGTGTGAGTTTCATGTGTATGTGTGTGTCGCGACCACATTTGTCAATATTTTAGGGCAGTTCCAAGTGTTGATGGTTCTGCTGGATACCCATTGTGAGTGCTGTGTTGTAAGTGTGACTGTGTGTGTGTGTGTTCGCGGGAAACCGTTGTGTATGCCTGTAAGAAAAAGTCGATGGGTGTTTGTGTGTGTTTCTTGTGTATGTGTGTGTCGGGAAAACGTTTGTGAGTATGTTAGGGCAGTTCCAAGTGTTGATGGCTCTGCCGAGGCCCAGTGTGCGTACTGTGCTGTTAGTGTGACAGTGTGTGTGTGTGTGTGTGTGTGTGTGTGTGTGTTTGGGGAAACCCCACTCTGTCTGCCTGTAACTAAATGTTGATGGGTGTTTGTGTGTGTTTCTTGTGTATGTGTGGGTCGGGACCACGTTTGTTTGTATGTTAGGGCAGATTCAAGTGCCAGTGTGAATGCTGTGTTGTGAGTGTGATAGTGTGTGTGTGTGTGTGTTTGCGGAAACCATTGTGCATGACTGTAAGTAAAAGTCAATGGGAGTTTGTGTGTGTTTCTTGTGTATGTGTGTGTCGGGACCACGTTTGTGAGTATGTTAGGGCAGTTCCAAGTGTTGATGGCTATGCCGGGGACCCAGTGTGAGTGCTGTGTTGTGCGTGTGATAGTGTATGTGTGTGTGTGTGTGTGTGTTTTGCTGGATACCATTGTGTATGTCTGTAAGAAAAAGTCGTAGGGTGTTTTTGTGTGTTTCTTCTGCATGTGTGTTTCGGGACCACGTTTGTGAATATGTTAAGGTAATTCCAAGTGTTCATGGCTCTGCTGGAGATCCAATGTGAGTGCTCTGTCGTGAGTGTGCCTTTTGTGTGTGTGTGTGTGTGTGTGTGTTTGCAGGAAACCATTGTGTATGCCTGCAAGAAAAAGTCGATGGGTGTTTGTGTGTGTTATTTGTATATGTGTGTGTCAGGACCATGTTTGTGATTATGTTAAAGCAGTTCCAAGTGTTGACGGCTGTGTTGGAGACCCAGTGTGAGTGCGGTGTTGTGAGTGTGATAGTGTGTGTGTGTCTGTGTGTGTTTCAGAACCCCCTGTGTACGCCTGTAAGAAAAATTCCATGGGTGTTTGTGTGTGTTTCTTGTGTATGTGTGTGTCGGGAAAACGTTTGTGAGTGTGTGAGGGCAGTTCCAAGTGTTGATGGCTCTGCCGAGGCCCAGTGTGAGTGCTGTGTTGCGAGTGTGACAGTGTGTGTGTGTGTGTGTGTGTTTTCCGGTAACCATTGTGTATGCCTGTATGAAAAAGTCGATGGGTGTATTTGTGTGTTCTTGCGTATTGTGTTTCAGATCCACATTTGTGAGTGTGTGAGGGCAGTTCCAAGTGTTGATGTCTCTGCCGAGGTACAGAGTGAGTGCTGTGTTGTGAGTGTGAGAGTGTGTGTGTGTGTGTGTGTGTGTGTGTGTTTTCGGGTAACCATTGTGTATGCCTGTATGAAAAAGTCGATGGGTGTATTTGTGTGTTCTTGCGAATTGTGTTTCAGATCCACATTTGTGAGTGTGTGAGGGCAGTTCCAAGTGTTCACGAGTTTGCTGGATATCCAGTGTGAGTGTGTGTTGTGAGTGTGACAGTGTGTGTGCGTGTCTGTGTGTGTGTTTGCAGGAAACCAGTCTGTACGCCTATAAGAAAAATTCCATGGGTGTTTGTGTGTGTTTCTTCTGTATGTGTGTGTCGGGACCACATTTGTGAATATGTTAGGGCAGTTCCAAGTGTTGATGGCTCTGCTGGAGACCCAGTGAGAGTGCTGTGTTGTGAGTGTGATAGTGTGTGTGTGTCTCTGTGTGTGTGTGTGTTTGGGGGAACCCCACAGTGTATGCCTGTAAGAAAAAGTCGATGGGTGTTTGTGTGTGTTTCTTGTGTATGTGTGTGTCGGGACCACGTATGTGAGTATGTTGTGGCAGTTCCAAGTGCCAGTGTGAATGCTGTGTTGTGAGTGAGGCAGTGTGTGTTTCTGTGTGTGTTTGTGTTGGCGGGAAAACATTGTGTATGCCTGTAAGAATAAGTCGATGGATGTTTGTGTGAGTTTCATGTGTATGTGTGTGTCGTGACCACATTTGTCAATATTTTAGGGCAGTTCCAAGTGTTGATGGTTCTGCTGGATACCCATTGTGAGTGCTGTGTTGTAAGTGTGACTGTGTGTGTGTGTGTTCGCGGGAAACCGTTGTGTATGCCTGTAAGAAAAAGTCGATGTGTGTTTGTGTGTGTTTCTTGTGTAAATGTGTGTCGGGAAAACGTTTGTGAGTATGTTAGGGCAGTTCCAAGTGTTGATGGCTCTGCCGAGGCCCAGTGTGCGTACTGTGCTGTTAGTGTGACAGTGTGTGTGTGTGTGTGTGTGTGTGTGTGTGTTTGGGGAAACCCCACTCTGTCTTCCTGTAACAAAAAGTTGATGGGTGTTTGTGTGTGTTTCTTCTGTATGTGTGTGTCGGGACCACGTTTGTTTGTATGTTAGGGCAGATTCAAGTGCCAGTGTGAAGGCTGTGTTGTGTGTGTGATAGTGTGTGTGTGTGTGTTTGCGGAAACCATTGTGCATGACTGTAAGTAAAAGTCAATGGGAGTTTGTGTGTGTTTCTTGTGTATGTGTGTGTCGGGACCACGTTTGTGAGTATGTTAGGGCAGTTCCAACTGTTGATGGCTATGCCGGGGACCCAGTGTGAGTGCTGTGTTGTGCGTGTGATAGTGTATGTGTTTGTGTGTGTGTGTTTTGCTGGATACCATTGTGTATGTCTGTAAGAAAAAGTCGTAGGGTGTTTTTGTGTGTTTCTTCTGCATGTGTGTTTCGGGACCACGTTTGTTAATATGTTAAGGTAATTCCAAGTGTTCATGGCTCTGCTGGAGATCCAATGTGAGTGCTCTGTCGTGAGTGTGACTTTTGTGTGTGTGTGTGTGTGTGTTTGCAGGAAACCATTGTGTATGCCTGCAAGAAAAAGTCGATGGGTGTTTGTGTGTGTTATTTGTATATGTGTGTGTCAGGACCATGTTTGTGATTATGTTAAAGCAGTTCCAAGTGTTGACGGCTGTGTTGGAGACCCAGTGTGAGTGCTGTGTTGTGAGTGTGATAGTGTGTGTGTGTCTGTGTGTGTTTCAGAACCCCCTGTGTACGCCTGTAAGAAAAACTCAATGGGTGTTTGTGTGTGTTTCTTGTGTATGTGTGTGTCGGGAAAACGTTTGTGAGTATGTTAGGGCAGTTCCAAGTGTTGATGGCTCTGCCGAGGCCCAGTGTGAGTGCTGTGTTGCGAGTGTGACACTGTGTGTGTGTGTGTGTGTGTTTTCCGGTAACCATTGTGTATGCCTGTATGAAAAAGTCGATGGGTGTGTTTGTGTGTTCTTGCGTATTGTGTTTCAGATCCACATTTGTGAGTGTGTGAGGGCAGTTCCAAGTGTTGATGGCTCTGCTGGATACGCACTGTGAGTGCTGTGTTGTGAGTGTGATAGTGTGTGTGTGTGTTGTTTGCGGGAAACCATTGTGTAAGCCTGTAAGAAAATGTCGATGGGTGTTTGTGTGTTTCTTGTGTATGTCTGTGTTGGGAAAACGTTTGTGAGTATGTTAGGGCAGTTCCAAGTGTTGATGGCTCTGCCGAGGCCCAGTGTCAGTGCTGTGTTGCGAGTGTGACAGTGTGTGTGTGTGTGTGTGTGTTTTCGGGTAACCATTGTGTATGCCTGTATGAAAAAGTCGATGGGTGTATTTGTGTGTTCTTGCGTATTGTGTTTCAGATCCACATTTGTGAGTGTGTGAGGGCAGTTCCAAGTGTTCATGAGTTTGCTGGATATCCAGTGTGAGTGTGTGTTGTGAGTGTGACAGTGTGTGTGCGTGTCTGTGTGTGTGTTTGCAGGAAACCAGTCTGTATGCCTATAAGAAAAATTCGATGGGTGTTTGTGTGTGTTTCTTCTGTATGTGTGTGTCGGGACCACATTTGTGAATATGTTAGGGCAGTTCCAAGTGTTGATGGCTCTGCTGGAGACCCAGTGAGAGTGCTGTGTTGTGAGTGTGACAGTGTGTGTGTGTCTGTGTGTGTTTGTGTGTTTGGGGGAACCCCACAGTGTATGCTTCTAAGAAAAAGTCGATGGGTGTTTGTGTGTGTTTCTTGTGTATGTGTGTGTCGGGACCACGTATGTGAGTATGTTGTGGCAGTTCCAAGTGCCAGTGTGAATGCTGTGTTGTGAGTGTGGCAGTGTGTGTTTCTGTGTGTGTTTGTGTTGGCGGGAAAACATTGTGTATGCCTGTAAGAATAAGTCGATGGATGTTTGTGTGAGTTTCATGTGTATGTGTGTGTCGCGACCACATTTGTCAATATTTTAGGGCAGTTCCAAGTGTTGATGGTTCTGCTGGATACCCATTGTGAGTGCTGTGTTGTAAGTGTGACTGTGTGTGTGTGTGTTCGCGGGAAACCGTTGTGTATGCCTGTAAGAAAAAGTCGATGGGTGTTTGTGTGTGTTTCTGGTGTATGTGTGTGTCGGGAAAACGTTTGTGAGTATGTTAGGGCAGTTCCAAGTGTTGATGGCTCTGCCGAGGCCCAGTGTGTGTACTGTGCTGTTAGTGTGACAGTGTTTGTGTGTGTGTGTGTTTGGAGAAGCCCCACTCTGTCTGCCTGTAACAAAAAGTTGATGGATGTTTGTGTGTGTTTCTTCTGTATGTGTGTGTCGGGACCACGTTTGTTTGTATGTTAGGGCAGATTCAAGTGCCAGTGTGAATCCTGTGTTGTGAGTGTGAGAGTGTGTGTGTGTGTGTGTTTGCGGAAACCATTGTGCATGACTGTAAGTAAAAGTCAATGGGAGTTTGTGTGTGTTTCTTGTGTATGTGTGTGTCGGGACCACGTTTGTGAGTATGTTAGGGCAGTTCCAAGTGTTGATGGCTATGCCGGGGACCCAGTGTGAGTGCTGTGGTGTGCGTGTGATAGTGTATGTGTGTGTGTGTGTGTGTGTGTGTTTTGCTGGATACCATTGTGTATGTCTGTAAGAAAAAGTCGTAGGGTGTTTTTGTGTGTTTCTTCTGCATGTGTGTTTCGGGACCACGTTTGTGAATATGTTAAGGTAATTCCAAGTGTTCATGGCTCTGCTGGAGATCCAATGTGAGTGCTCTGTCGTGAGTGTGACTTTTGTGTGTGTGTGTGTGTGTGTTTGCAGGAAACCATTGTGTATGCCTGCAAGAAAAAGTCGATGGGTGTTTGTGTGTGTTATTTGTATATGTGTGTGTCAGGACCATGTTTGTGATTATGTTAAAGAAGTTCCAAGTGTTGACGGCTGTGTTGGAGACCCAGTGTGAGTGCTGTGTTGTGAGTGTGATAGTGTGTGTGTGTCTGTGTGTGTTTCCGAACCCCCTGTATACGCCTGTAAGAAAAATTCGATGGGTGTTTGTGTGTGTTTCTTGTGTATGTGTGTGTCGGGAAAACGTTTGTGAGTATGTTAGGGCAGTTCCAAGTGTTGATGGCTCTGCCGAGGCCCAGTGTGAGTGCTGTATTGCGAGTGTGACAGTGTGTGTGTGTGTGTGTGTTTTCCGGTAACCATTGTGTATGCCTGTATGAAAAAGTCGATGGGTGTATTTGTGTGTTCTTGCGTATTGTGTTTCAGATCCACATTTGTGAGTGTGTGAGGGCAGTTCCAAGTGTTCATGAGTTTGCTGGATATCCAGTGTGAGTGTATGTTGTGAGTGTGACAGTGTGTGTGCGTGTCTGTGTGTGTGTTTGCAGGAAACCAGTCTGTATGCCTATAAGAAAAATTCCATGGGTGTTTGTGTGTGTTTCTTCTGTATGTGTGTGTCGGGACCACATTTGTGAATATGTTAGGGCAGTTCCAAGTGTTGATGGCTCTGCTGGAGACCCAGTGAGAGTGCTGTGTTGTGAGTGTGACAGTGTGTGTGTGTCTGTGTGTGTGTGTGTGTGTTTGGGGGAACCCCACAGTGTATGCTTCTAAGAAAAAGTCGATGGGTGTTTGTGTGTGTTTCTTGTGTATGTGTGTGTCGGGACCACGTATGTGAGTATGTTGTGGCAGTTCCAAGTGCCAGTGTGAATGCTGTGTTGTGAGTGTG
Source organism: Ursus arctos (assembly GCF_023065955.2). Taxonomy (NCBI): domain Eukaryota; kingdom Metazoa; phylum Chordata; class Mammalia; order Carnivora; family Ursidae; genus Ursus; species Ursus arctos. The sequence goes on along the minus strand of NC_079874.1, from coordinate 10,796,941 downwards.
GCAGTGTGTGTTTCTGTGTGTGTTTGTGTTGGCGGGAAAACATTGTGTATGCCTGTAAGAATAAGTCGATGGATGTTTGTGTGAGTTTCATGTGTATGTGTGTTTCGCGACCACATTTGTCAATATTTTAGGGCAGTTCCAAGTGTTGATGGTTCTGCTGGATACCCATTGTGAGTGCTGTGTTGTAAGTGTGACTGTGTGTGTGTGTGTTCACGGGAAACCGTTGTGTATGCCTGTAAGAAAAAGTTGATGGGTGTTTGTGTGTGTTTCTTGTGTATGTGTGTGTCGGGAAAACGTTTGTGAGTATGTTAGGGCAGTTCCAAGTGTTGATGGCTCTGCCGAGGCCCAGTGTGCGTACTGTGCTGTTAGTGTGACAGTGTGTGTGTGTGTGTGTGTGTGTGTGTGTGTGTTTGGGGAAACCCCACTCTGTCTGCCTGTAACAAAAAGTTGATGGGTGTTTGTGTGTGTTTCTTGTGTATGTGTGGGTCGGGACCACGTTTGTTTGTATGTTAGGGCAGATTCAAGTGCCAGTGTGAATGCTGTGTTGTGAGTGTGATAGTGTGTGTGTGTGTGTCTTTGCGGAAACCATTGTGCATGACTGTAAGTAAAAGTCAATGGGAGTTTGTGTGTGTTTCTTGTGTATGTGTGTGTCGGGACCACGTTTGTGAGTATGTTAGGGCAGTTCCAACTGTTGATGGCTATGCCG